>NC_134360.1:25315256-25335256 GCF_048569485.1 Anomaloglossus baeobatrachus
AAACATTCTGCTGCTAGTTCTCCGGAAATGACAGTTACAGTTTAAATTGTAACTGTCTTTCAGATGAACTTGCAGCAGAATGTTTGTGTTAGTCTCTAGCTCCTCCTCTCTCCATTCTCTAGCTCCTCCTCTCTCCATTCTCTAGCTCCGCCTCTCTCCATAGAATTTTATGAGCATCAACTGTCTGTCACAAGGATCTCCCGTCCTTGGGAGATGTCTGACAAGTTTGGGATCCAAGTCTTACATTGCCTTGTGAGATGCTGGATTTTAAAGGGAACCCGTCAAGTGAAATATGCACCCATGACTACGAGCAGTTCTAGGTACATATTGTTAATCATTGCCTAAGTACCCCTGTATCTAGTAGCATAGAGGAAGAGATCTTTAGAAAAAGTATTTCTAAAGATCCTTTATAATATGCTAATGAGTGCAGGGACTAGTCGCAAGGGCGTTAGCTCCCCCGACTAGTCCGCCTTCTTAGCATGTTAGCACGCCCACATGGGGTGTACTTACATTCTAAGGGGGCCGGCTAGCCAAGGGAACTAACGCCCTTGCGACTAGTCCCCATGCTCATTAGCATATCATAAAGGGTCTTTAGAAATATGTTTTCTAAAGATCTCTTTATCCATGCTACGAGATACAGGGACAGTTAGACAGAGATTAGCAATATACACCCATAACTGCTGGTGGCTGTGGGTACATATTGCACCTGGCAGGTTCCCTTAAAACGTAGTTGCTTTTTATCATGCTGCAAGGGTTAATGACTCTTTCCTTGCAGGTAGACCCTTGTCAGTTAAATTGTAGATGCAGCCGGTTTGTGACCACTCCCTTTCCCTTTAAATAGTCACATGTTCCATCACCTGATGCTGGTTATAGAATCTCATCATTCTGAACTAACCACCATGGAGGGAGGAAGTCTCTTGAATTTGCTGAAGTTGAGTCTCTTGCAGCCTTGGTGTTTGGTGCATATCCTTTTTCTCTATGTTCCCCTATCTATCTTCCTTTCCTTGTGTCTTATTACTGTAGTGGTGAAGTCTAGCACACTTACCGTCCTTGGCACTATGCAGGGTGAGTGGAGGGACAGTTAGGGACTAGGCATGTGATGATGATGAGGGGAAGGACTCGTACTGGAACATAAAGTGAGCTCAGGGTTCAGACACAGATTAGTGTCAGGAGGTGATCAGTTCCCCACTCCCTATCATTAGGACCTTCCTCACCCTTTCCATCCCTGTTGTAGCTTCTGTGTTGCACCATGCATCAGCCGATCACTTGACCGAATGTGACACTGCCATATTCTTTATCAGTAGTGTAAAAATATTTACAGAAGACAGATTTTATCTGAGAACTGGAAAGCCCATTCCAGGAGGAGAAAGAAGCAGATTTCCCTGCTTCCCAGGTACAGAACAAAGTTGACAAAGGAGATTACATGGGATAACAAGCTCTTTACTCCTTAGAGAACATGAGGTAATGATAAGCACAGTCATACAGCATTGCATCAAGAAGAGAAACCAAAATACAGGAAGAACAAAAGACTTTTTACAATTACAGTGAGAAAGGAAACTTTACACAACATCGCCATCTACTGTTAGATCAGCATAAAGTCCTCCTTCATACATACAAAGAAGTCCTCATCTGTTGCATATGCCAACAAAAGGTTCTTCTTTTCATGTGTGATGCCCCTGGACTATCAGGTCGTCACAGGGCATTGTGCAATCTGCCCTCCTGTGCACTATCCACCTCTTTCTTGGTTAAGGGTCCCCAACTACATGGTGTTGCCTACATCAGCTAATTAAAATCCTAGGTACACTCTGCACCACACCCACCAGACACACCAGTGGCTGACCTGAGTGGAATAGGGTCGCCCACTTGGGGGGTTGGTTAGGGGAGGTCAGGAGAGTCAGAGAAGAGAGAAGTAGTTTGGAAGTGAAGGAGAGAGGAGGTCAGGAGCAGAGCTCCTAGGAAGCCATCTAGGTAGCAGACGATGGTCTGGGCCTAGAGGAGCTGGATCCCCAGTCGCAAGGGATCGTGGCAAGGGGCACAGAACTGTCGAGGAGGACAGCCGGCGGCCTTGCACCATTACCGGGCTGGGACCAGGGCACAATGGGGTACGTGGACCTTAGGTCAGGGAGTAGCTTCAGGCAACCTGACAATTTACCCGATGGGAACGGAGCCTTCAAAATCTGCTCTCCACCAGCTCCAAAATTGGGGTACTAGCGCAACGAGGGGGATAGGACTTTCCACTAAAACGGTCCAGGAAATTCCAAGCGTGAACCCTGAGAGCAAGCTCCCACACTTAGCCATAGTGGGGAGCGGAACCTGACTAGTTCCATACTACCGGGACCAACAGAGAAGTAAACTTAGTGCCAGGAGGCAGGTCATGAATCACCAGGCAACTCCACTGGGGACGGGACCCGGACGAACTCCCCTCAGCGGTATACAGAACTTTGGTTTATCCAGTTGTCGGTGTCAGCTTTATGGACTGAGTGAGTACGCAAGTGACCCCTTTGCAACCAACGGCACTCCCCGAACACCATCACCGAGTCCCGGGGCATTCCCCCTACCCATGGAGGGTTCTGACATCTGGCTGCCCTGCTCCATTGCCCCCGGGTACTCCCAACTGCAGCGGTGGTACTCCACATTACCACACACCACGGGTGGCGTCACAAATTCTAAACACAATCCCCTGTAAATACCCCCTTCATTTGAGTGGCCGCACGACCCCCGGGTCCGGACACCTCTCGAGCCACCACGGATCCGGCTCCGAGCAGCCCGGCTGCTGACACGGGGGCCGCACACATGCACGCCTCTGATCCAATGTCCACATCACTGCTCTCTGGCCACCTGACCAGGCAATAGATTTTTTTTTTTCTTGACAACCCCCTTTAAATGGGCTCTTAATAAAATGTAGCTAAAATGAATGTAAATTGAAGATATATTTTTCATCATAATGTAAATATTATGCTTGCTCTGGAGTTGCTATGGTACCATCAACAAAGTAAGGTCAGGCAGTCATTATGTCATGTGACCTTCACAGACACTTGACTCTACCATGACAACCCCAGAGCAAGCACAATATTTACAACTACATCAATAGGAGCCAAAGCAAAAAAATGAAAATGTTGTGTATTATTATGGTGTGTATGCTCAACCTGGGAGAATTTACTACAAAGGATATCACAATCTCTTGAGCCTGGATAGTATCAAGTGTTTGGAAAGAAATAAAATGCATGTACATTCTGACTTTCAAAATTCTTTGCTTGATCTGAGAAGTGGAAATGTTGTAAAATGGAAATACTAAGGATTTTAATTAGGAGATTTATTATCCGGGAGGGGGTGTACTTATCTTTTTTTATACTCCTAGTTCTAAGGGGCTGTCAGTTAGCAGTGAATTAGTACCTCCTGACACAGAAAATCAGCACATCTCTAAAGAAGGGGGATGTTATCCAGGCCGGTCAGGCTGTTGTTGGCTCATAGATTATTTTTTTGGACTTTGAAACATCTAGATAGCGGTATATAAGACTGCTCCTACCTGAGAGCAGAACCTTTGTTTTATAATTTCTTTATTTAATATTTATGCTCATATAGCGCCAATATGGAAAGTGCAGAGAATGCAGCAAAAGCTTTCTATAAACTGGACACCCATGCTCAGGTGCTCAGTACTGGTGACTAGTGATGAGCGGGCACTACCATGCTCGGGTGCTCAGTACTCGTAACTAGTGATGAGCGGGCACTATCATGCTCGGGTGCTCAGTACTCGTAACTAGTGATGAGCGGGCACTACCATGCTCAGGTGCTCAGTACTCATAACTAGTGATAAGCGGGCACTACCATGCTCAGGTGCTCTGTACTCGTAACTAGTGATGAGTGAGCACTACCATGCTCGGGTGCTCAGTACTCGTAACTAGTGATGAGCGGGCACTACCATGCTCAGGTGCTCAGTACTGGTGACTAGTGATGAGCGGGCACTACCATGCTCAGGTGCTCAGTACTGGTGACTAGTGATGAGCGGGCACTACCATGCTCGGGTGCTCAGTACTCGTAACTAGTGATGAGCGGGCACTATCATGCTCGGGTGCTCAGTACTCGTAACTAGAGATGAGCGGGCACTACCATGCTCAGGTGCTCAGTACTCATAACTAGTGATAAGCGGGCACTACCATGCTCAGGTGCTCTGTACTCGTAACTAGTGATGAGTGAGCACTACCATGCTCGGGTGCTCAGTACTCGTAACTAGTGATGAGCGGGCACTACCATGCTCGGGTGCTCAGTACTCGTAACTAGTGATGAGCGGGCACTACCATGCTCTGGTGCTCAGTACTTGTAACTAGTGATGAGCGGGCACTACCATGCTCGGGTGCTCAGTACTGGTAACTAGTGATGAGCGGGCACTACCATGCTCGAGTGTTCAGTACGGGTAACTAGTGATGAGCGAGCACTACCATGCTCGGGTGCTCAGTACTTGTAACTAGTGATGAGCGGGCACTACCATGCTCAGGTGCTCAGTACTCGTAACTAGTGATGAGCGGGCACTACCATGCTCGGGTGCTCTGTACTCGTAACTAGTGATGAGTGGGCAGTACCATGTCAGGTGCTCAGTACTCATAACTAGTGATGAGCGAGCACTACCATGCTCGGGTGCTCAGTACTCATAACTAGTGATGAGCGGGCACTACCATGCTCGGGTGCTCAGTATTCGTAACTAGTGATGAGCGAGCACTACCATGCTCGGGTGCTCAGTACTTGTAATTAGTGATGAGCGGGCACTACCATGCTCGGGTGCTCAGTACTCGTAACTAGTGATGAGCGGGCACTACCATGCTCAGGTGCTCGGTACTCGTAACTAGTGATGAGCGGGCACTACCATGCTTGGGTGCTTAGTACTCGTTACTAGTGATGAGCGAGCACTACCATGCTCAGGTGCTCAGTACTCGTAACTAGTGATGAGCGAGCACTACCATGCTCAGGTGCTCAGTACTGGTAACTAGTGATGAGCGGGCACTACCATGCTCAGGTGCTCAGTACTCGTAACTAGTGATGAGTGGGCACTACCATGCTCAGGTGCTCAGTACTCGTAACTAGTGATGAGTGGGCACTACCATGCTTGGGTGCTCTGTACTGGTAACTAGTGATGAGCGGGCACTACCATGCTCGGGTGCTCAGTACTGGTGACTAGTGATGAGCGAGCACTACCATGCTCAGGTGCTCAGTACTCGTAAGTAGTGATGAGCGGGCACTACCATGCTCAGGTGCTCAGTACTCGTAACTAGTGATGAGTGGGCACTACCATGCTCAGGTGCTCAGTACTCGTAACTAGTGATGAGTGGGCACTACCATGCTTGGGTGCTCTGTACTGGTAACTAGTGATGAGCGGGCACTACCATGCTCGGGTGCTCTGTACTCGTAACTAGTGATGAGTGGGCAGTACCATGTCAGGTGCTCAGTACTCATAACTAGTGATGAGCGGGCACTACCATGCTCAGGTGCTCAGTACTCGTAACTAGTGATGAGCGAGCACTACCATGCTCGGGTGCTCAGTACTCATAACTAGTGATGAGCGGGCACTACCATGCTCAGGTGCTCAGTACTCGTAACTAGTGATGAGTGGGCACTACCATGCTCAGGTGCTCAGTACTCGTAACTAGTGATGAGTGGGCACTACCATGCTTGGGTGCTCTGTACTGGTAACTAGTGATGAGTGGGCACTACCATGCTCGGGTGCTCTGTACTCGTAACTAGTGATGAGTGGGCAGTACCATGTCAGGTGCTCAGTACTCATAACTAGTGATGAGCGGGCACTACCATGCTCAGGTGCTCAGTACTCGTAACTAGTGATGAGCGAGCACTACCATGCTCGGGTGCTCAGTATTCGTAACTAGTGATGAGCGAGCACTACCATGCTCGGGTGCTCAGTACTCGTAACTAGTGATGAGCGGGCACTACCATGCTCGGGGGCTCAGTACTGGTAACTAGTGATGAGCGGGCACTACCATGCTCGGGTGCTCAGTACTCGTAACTAGTGATGAGCGGGCACTACCATGCTCGGGTGCTCAGTATTCGTAACTAGTGATGAGCGAGCACTACCATGCTCGGGTGCTCAGTACTCGTAACTAGTGATGAGCGGGCACTACCATGCTCGGGTGCTCAGTATTCGTAACTAGTGATGAGCGAGCACTACCATGCTCAGGTGCTCAGTACTGGTAACTAGTGATGAGCGGGCACTACCATGCTCGGGTGCTCAATACTTGTAATTAGTGATGAGCGGGCACTACCATGCTCGGGTGCTCAGTACTCGTAACTAGTGATGAGCGGGCACTACCATGCTCAGGTGCTCGGTACTCGTAACTAGTGATGAGCGGGCACTACCATGCTCGGGTGCTTAGTACTGGTGACTAGTGATGAGCGAGCACTACCATGCTCAGGTGCTCAGTACTGGTAACTAGTGATGAGCGGGCACTACCATGCTCGGGTGCTCAGTACTCGTAACTAGTGATGAGCGAGCACTACCATGCTCAGGTGCTCAGTACTGGTAACTAGTGATGAGCGGGCACTACCATGCTCGGGTGCTCAGTACTCGTAACTAGTGATGAGCGGGCACTACCATGCTCAGGTGCTCAGTACTCGTAACTAGTGATGAGTGGGCACTACCATGCTTAGGTGCTCAGTACACGTAACTAGTGATGAGCGGGCACTACCATGCTCAGGTGCTCAGTACTGGTAACTAGTGAGGAGGGAGCACTACCATGCTCAGGTGCTCAGTACTTGTAACTAGTGATGAGCGGGCACTACCATGCTCAGGTGCTCAGTACTCATAACTAGTGATGAGTGGGCACTACCATGCTCGGGTGCTCAGTACTGGTAACTAGTGATGAGTGGGCACTACCATGCTCGGGTGGTCAATACTCGTAACTTGTGATGAGCGGGCACTACCATGCTCGAGTGCTCAGTACTGGTAACTAGTGATAAGTGGGCACTACCATGCTCGGGTGGTCAATACTCGTAACTTGTGATGAGCGGGCACTACCATGCTCGGGTGCTCTGTACTCGTAACTAGTGATGAGCGGGCACTACCATGCTTGGTGCCACTCTTGAGGCAGAGTTCCTCCCTCGGGGCAGTGTGCTGTCCTCAGGGTAGTGTTGCATCCTCAGGCAGTGTGCCGTCCTTGGGCTAGTGTTCTGCCCTCAGGCAGTGTGCCGCCCTTGGGGTAGTGTGCCGCCCTTGGGAGAGTATGTCGCCCTCAGGGCAATGTTCCTCCCTGAGGCAGTGTGCCGCCCTCAGGCAATGTGCCGTCCTCGGGGCAGTGTGCCGTCCTCAGGCAATGTGCGGTCCTCGGGGCAGTGTGCCGTCCTCGGGGCAGTGTGCCGTCCTCGGGGCAGTGTGCCGCCCTCGGGGCATTGTGCCGTCCTCGGGGCAGTGTGCCGTCCTCGGGGCAGTGTGCCTCCCTCGGGGCAGTGTGCCGTCCTCGGGGCAGTGTGCCGTCCTCGGGGCAGCGTGCCGTCCTCGGGGCAGTGTGCCGTCCTCGGGGCAGTGTGCCTCCCTCGGGGCAGTGTGCCGTCCTCGGGGCAGTGTGCCGTCCTCGGGGCAGTGTGCCTCCCTCGGGGCAGTGTGCCGTCCTCGGGGCAGTGTGCCGTCCTCGGGGCAGTGTGCCTCCCTCGGGGCAGTGTGCCGTCCTCGGGGCAGTGTGCCGTCCTCGGGGCAGTGTGCCGTCCTCGGGGCAGTGTGCCTCCCTCGGGGCAGTGTGCCGTCCTCGGGGCAGTGTGCCGTCCTCGGGGCAGTGTGCCGTCCTCGGGGCAGTGTGCCGTCCTCGGGGCAGTGTGCCTCCCTCGGGGCAGTGTGCCGCCCTCGGGGCAGTGTGCCGTCCTCGGGGCAGTGTGCCGTCCTCGGGGCAGTGTGCCTCCCTCGGGGCAGTGTGCCGTCCTCGGGGCAGTGTGCCGTCCTCGGGGCAGTGTGCCTCCCTCGGGGCAGTGTGCCTCCCTCGGGGCAGTGTGCCGTCCTCGGGGCAGTGTGCCGTCCTCGGGGCAGTGTGCCGTCCTCGGGGCAGTGTGCCTCCCTCGGGGCAGTGTGCCGTCCTCGGGGCAGTGTGCCGTCCTCGGGGCAGCGTGCCGTCCTCGGGGCAGCGTGCCGCCCTCGGGGCAGCGTGCCGCCCTCGGGGCAGCGTGCCGTCCTCGGGGCAGCGTGCCTCCCTCGGGGCAGCGTGCCGTCCTCGGGGCAGCGTGCCGTCCTCGGGGCAGCGTGCCGTCCTCGGGGCAGTGTGCCGTCCTCGGGGCAGTGTGCCACCCTCGGGGCCAGCTTGCAAAGCTGGAATTGGAATAAATAAACCAGAGTAAAGTTTCTATTTTTCACCCTCCTACTCCAGTCATTACAGATGTTTCTTAAAGAGAATACCTCCATAGTGAAATATGAATAAACACAATATTGTTCTCAAAAATTCCATATGAATCTTTAAAAAAAAAAAAAAAAAAAACTCTTTGCACAAAAGTATGGGTCCATGAATATTTATATTTAATATATAATTATAAATGTAATTGATATTTAATATTTATCACATTTATCACAATTTATCACATATATATCACATTTTCATCATATTTTTTTTTTTATATAGTGCTAACATATTCTGCAGCGCTTTACATACATCAGGAACACTGTCCCCATTGGGGCTCACAATCTAAAGTCCCTATCTGTATGTCTTTGGAGTGTGGGAGGAAACCCACGCAAACACGGGGAGAACATACAAACTCCTGGTAGATATTGTCCTTGGTGGGATTCGAACCCAGGACTCCAGCGCTGCAAGACTGCAGTGCTAACCACTGAGCCACCACAAGACTGCAGAGCTAACCACTGAGCCACCACAAGACTACAGAGCTAACCACTGAGCCACCACAAGACTGCAGAGCTAACAACTGAGCCACCACAAGACTGCAGAGCTAACCACTAAGCCACCACAAGACTGCAGAGCTAACCACTGAGCCACCACAAGACTGCAGAGCTAACCACTGAGCCACCACAAGACTGCAGAGCTAACCACTGAGCCACCACAAGACTGAAGAGCTAACCACTGAGCCACCACAAGACTGCAGAGCTAACCACTAAGCCACCACAAGACTGCAGAGCTAACCACTGAGCCACCACAAGACTGCAGAGCTAACCACTGAGCCACCACAAGACTGCAGTGCTAACCACTGAGCTACCACAAGACTACAGAGCTAACCACTGAGCCACCACAAGACTGCAGAGCTAACCACTAAGCCACCACAAGACTGCAGAGCTAACCACTGAGCCACCACAAGACTGAGGTGCTAACCACTGTGCCACCACAAGACTACAGAGCTAACCACTGAGCCACCACAAGACTCCAGTGCTAACCACTGAGCCACAAGACTGCAGAGCTAACCACTGAGCCCCCACAAGACTGCAGTGCTAACCACTGAGCCACCACAAGACTGGAGTGCTAACCACTGAGCCACCACAAGACTGAAGTGCTAACCACTGAGCCACCACAAGACTGAAGTGCCAACCACTGAGCCACCGTGCCCTCTACTCCATGAAATTCCCTATTATGTTACAATTTTGAAACAGGCCATTACATATAGATTAAAAAAAAAGTTTGGAAATTAGGACTCGCATAGTTTAGTAATCCAAATCCCGCTCATAACTTTTTCCTATATTTACACATCTCTTTGGTTTTTTTTTTATCATAATAAATTGACTGATCAAACCCGTAGCCCCGGGCTATTTATCGGACTTTTTTACAGTTTATTATTTGTGCCAGGTTTACACTAAGCGACTCTGGTGAATGAACCGTGTTTGTTGTACTTGGCCAGACCTTATTGTTATCAGTACAATAAATGTTCCTGGCGCGGATACAAAGGCTATAAATTGAATTAAAGCAAATGCTTTTAACAAACGATCCAATTTCTGCCATGTCTGATTCCAAAATAGTATGCAAAGGTAAATTAAACGTAAAAGATATTCAGGCCAGACCCAGAAACTGACTTCAATGGAGAATGTAATGAACAAGAAGAAAAAAAAACAACAAAAAAACGATTAAGGCCTGGAAATTAGTTGAGTAATTACTGTTGGTTTTACTGTAAAACGAGGAATATGTTTACCGAACACATTACACACCGACATAAGATGCATTTAACGTGTTCACGCTAATGATGATTGCCAACCGCCTGTGAATGATTCAATTCATCAAAGTAATGCAATTAAAAAAGTATTCCCCAAAAAAGATAGTTTTGTGGGATAACAGACTAAAATTAAAGAGGCTGGAGGATCTGGAAAATAAATCCAGAAACAGCGCCCCCTCTTATCCAGTGGTTGTACCTGGTATTACAGGTAAACCCAGTTCACTTGAATCTGCAAGTATGATTTTTCTAATGTGCTATTTTCTATCTACTTTTCTATAATATATTTTCCCAAAAAGTAGACCTACCCTGAAAATAAGCCCTAGCAGGAATTTTGAGCCTTTTCAGAGAAGGCTTAAAATAAGCCCATGTTGTGGCTAAATAAGAAGTGACCAGCTTAAAAAGTTAAAGAATACAATAGGACACTTCATTAAAGGAAGCAGATACCCCCAAAAGAGAGAAGACAGCCCCAAAAGAGAGAAGACAACCCCAAAAGAGAGAAGACAACCCCAAAAGAGAGAAGACAGCCCCAAAAGAGAGAAGACAACCCCAAAAGAGAGAAGACAGACCCAAAAGAGAGAAGACAGCCCCAAAAGAAGGAAGATAGATGCAAAAGAAAGAACACAGACCCAAAAGAGAAAAGACAGACCCGAAAGAGAGAAGACAGCCACAAAAGAGAGAAGATAGATGCAAAAGAGAGAAGACAGCCCCAAAAGACAGACCCAAAAGAGAAAAGACAGAGCCAAAAGAAAGAAGATAGATGTAAAAGAAAGAAGACAGCCCCAAAAGAGATGAGACAGCCCCAAAAGAGAGAAGACAGCCCCAAAAGAGAGAAGACAGCCCCAAAAGAGAGAAGAGAGCCCCAAAAGAGAGAAGACAGCCCCAAAAGAGAGAAGACAGCCTCAAAAGAGAGAAAACAGCCACAAAAGAGAGAAGACAGCCTCAAAAGAGAGAAGACAGCCTCAAAAGAGAGAAGGCAGCCCCAAAAGAAGGAAGATAGATGCAAAAGAAAGAAGACAGCCCCAAAAGAGAGAAGACAGCCCCAAAAGAGAGAAGACAGCCCCAAAAGAGAGAAGACAGCCCCAAAAGAGAGAAGACAGCCCCAAAAGAGATAAGACAGCCCTAAAAGAGAGAAGACAGCCCCAAAAAAGAGAAGACAGACTCAAAAAAGAGAAGACCGACTCAAAAGAGATGAGATAGCCCCAAAACAGATGAGACAGCCCAAAAAGAGAGAAGACAGCCCAAAAAGAGAGAAGACAGCCCAAAAAGAGAGAAGACAGCCCCAAAAGAGAGAAGACAGACCCAAAGGAGAGAAGACAGACCCAAAAGAGATGAGATAACCCCAAAAGAGAAAAGACAGAGTGAAAAGAAAGAAGACAGCCGCAAAAGCGAGAAGACAGCCCCAAAAGCGAGAAGACAGCCCCAAAAGCGAGAAGACAGCCCCAAAAGCGAGAAGACAGCCCCAAAAGCGAGAAAACAGCCCCAAAAGAGAGAAGACAACCCCAAAAGAGAGAAGACAACCCCAAAAGAGAGAAGGCAGCCCCAAAAGAGAGAAGGCAGCCCCAAAAGAGACGACAGCCCCAAAAGAGAGACAACAGCCCCAAAAGAGAGACAACAGCCCCAAAAGAGAGAAGGCAGCTCCAAAAGAGAGAAGACAGCCCCAAAAGAGAGAAGACAGCCCCAAAAGAGAGAAGACAGCCCCAAAAGAGAGAAGACAGCCCCAAAAGAGAGAAGGCAGCCCCAAAAGAAAGACGACAGCCCCAAAAGAGAGACGACAGCCCCAAAAGAGAGACGACAGCCCCAAAAGAGAGACGACAGCCCCAAAAGAGAGAAGGCAGCCCAAAAGATAGAAGGCAGCCCCAAAAGAGAGACGACAGCCCCAAAAGAGAGACGACAGCCCCAAAAGAGAGACGACAGCCCCAAAAGAGAGAAGGCAGCCCCAAAAGAGAGAAGGCAGCCCCAAAAGAGAGAAGGCAGATCCAAAAGAGAGAAGATAACCCCAAAAGAATGAAGACAGATCCAAAAAGAGATATAGGAAAAATAATCCCTAGCGCAAAAAATAATAAAAGACACTGTCTTGATTTCGGGCAAACACAATATCTCTCTGAACCTCTCAAAAAGTCTACTCAGTGATGACGTCTTGATATCAGATTTTTCTGCAGATCTTGCTTATTCTCCTCAATATACCATAGGTAGACAGAAAAAACGTGAAGCGAAGAGAACATATCATTGTGAAACTCATATCATCTTATTTAAAGAGAAATTCTAAAATGTTCCCGTTTCACCCAATAGACTGATAATTTGTGCAGATTGGCTTTATTGTGTAGACTGGGACAGAATGAGCAGAGTCATCATTTTATTTACCTTTGATGACAGCATGTTGCAGTGCTGAGAAGCTCAACTGCCTCAGTCCTGTCACCCGCACTGTTCAAAGATGAAGAGGTGCTGATAAGTCTTTGGCTTTACCTAGAAAGAAATGAAATAGCATGATGAAACATTACATTTATTCCCCATACTCTCCACTGATGTCAACACACGTCTTACATCGGTATTCCAAGTTCTGTAAGCCTAGCAAAAAGAAGGATTTCGGTTGTGGCTCAAACCAGGTATCCATAGCAGCCTTGGCATCAGAAATGGTGTGAAATTTGATACCCTTGAGGTGTTTCTTCAGGTTTAGAAACAAATGATAGCCGGAGGGAGGTAGATCTGGTGAATAAGCTGGGAGCCCGACTCTGCCAGTTTTGATGTGGTTGCTTGTGCAGTGTGAGCGGAGGTGTTGTCTTGCAGGAACAAGATTCCTTTGGACAGTTTGCCGCACCTTTTGGCCTTCAGAGGTGCCTTTAAATGGTCAAAAAGTTCAATGCAATACCTTGCATTGATGGTGGAACCCTTTTGAAGGTAGTCCACTAGCAGCACACCTTCCTTATCCCAGAACACAGACACCATCACCTTAGGGGCTGATTTTTGCACCCTGAACTTCTTTGGTCGAAGAGAACCACTGTGCCTCCACTCTTTTGACTGCTCCTTGTTTTCAGGGTCACATAAATAAATCCAGATCTCATCAGTTGATCCAGAAAGTTCTCATCAGTCTAGAAACGCTGACAAATGGACCGGGAAGTTTTCACACTCATGCTTCTCTGATCTGTTGTCAAACATTTGGGGACCCACTTTGCAGATCGCTTCCTCATGTCCAAATGTTTATGAATAAATGACATAAACACGTTCACGGGAAATCCCCATGATGTCTGCTATTGCTTTAGCTGAAATTCGTGGATTCTCCAGTATGAGGCTGTGCGCAGCATCGACGATCTCCAGAACAACAACCACTCTCGCCCGTTCAGGATTTTCCTCATCATTGGGGCTGAAGTGGCCCGTTATACAGATCTTATCTGTGGAATATGAAGGGCATTAATCCACCAATGTCTGCGACATATCACCATGAATATCCTTTGCGGACTTTCCTCGCAAAAATAAGAATTTTATCCTTCCTCTGCTCTCAGTTGCTGTGAATATCGCATTTTGCTTTCCCGCGTGCGTAGAACACTGTTGCCATAAGCAACAAACACAAAATTTTGAAAACATATACTAGACACATAAGGCTTTCATGTGATGTAACATTCGTTACCATAGAAACAAAAAAAGATCTCAAAGCCAAAGACTTATCAGCAGCCCCTCGTATATGCGCGTCGCATATATTTGAATAGAAGGCTACGTGATTTCATGGTGAATAAAGATTAATTTGAGAAAAACATAATCAGAAATACAAATAGCTAATAAATGTAAATGAACAGATTGCAGACAGATCGGGGGCCCGAAATAACCGTCATCTAAAGCGAAAAGAAGAACTTGTCTCTAACAAGTACAGACGTTAAAAATGTTTATCGGCAGCGGTTTAGTAAAATGCGGAGTTTACGTAATAATAAGGGAAGAAATAGAAGATTGTTTCTTTTCCAACTTGATACATTTTACTCATGTTTGACTATTACTCCTGGAAATAGGGGGGATTGGGTTGCGGTACTATTTTTGCTGAGTGAGTGCACTATTATTACTGTGTGGGGCACTATTATTACTATTAGGCACAAAGAGAATTTTTTATATTGTGCGGGGGCACTAAAAGGGCACAATTACTATGATGTGTGAAGGGAGAGAGGGGGCACGTTTACCATGTGGAGACATAAATAGGGACACTATTACTATTAGGCTCACAAAAAGGGCACTATTACTGTGTGGGGCACTAGGAGGGAATTAGTAATACCTGGAGCACTTTGGATGGATGCTACAGTGCCTACAAGTAGTATTCAACCCCCTGCAGATTTTGCAGGTTTACACATTCGGAATTAACTTGGCATTGTGACATTTGGACTGTAGATCAGCCTGGAAGTGTGAAATGCAGCAAAAAAGAATGTTATTTCTTTTTTTTTTTTTTTTTTTTTTAAATTAAGAAAAGTTTTATTCAGAGGGTCATTTTATTATTCAACCCCTCAAACCACCAGAATTCTGTTTGGTTCCCCTAAAGTATTAAGAAGTATTTCAGGCACAAAGAACAATGAGCTTCACATGTTTGGATTAATTATCTCTTTTTCCAGCCTTTTCTGACTAATTAAGACCCTCCCCAAACTTGTGAACAGCACTCATACTTGGTCAACATGGGAAAGACAAAGGAGCATTCCAAGGCCATCAGAGACACGATCGTGTAGGGTCACAACCCTGGCAAGGGGTACAAAACCCTTTCCAAGGAGTTGGGCCTACCTGTCTCCACTGTTGGGAGCATCATCCGGAAGTGGAAGGCTTATGGAACTACTGTTAGGCTTCCACAGCCTGGACAGCCTTTGAAAGTTTCCTCCCGTGCCGAGGCCAGGCTTGTCCGAAGAGTCAAGGCTAACCCAAGGACAACAAGGAAGGAGCTCCGGGAAGATCTCATGGCAGTGGGGACATTGGTTTCAGTCAATACCATAAGTAACGTACTCCACCGCAATGGTCTCCGTTCCAGACGAGCCCGTAAGGTACCTTTACTTTCAAAGCGTCATGTCAAGGCTCGTCTACAGTTTGCTCATGATCACTTGGAGGACTCTGAGACAGACTGGTTCAAGGTTCTCTGGTCTGAAGAGACCAAGATCGAGATCTTTGGTGCCAACCACACACGTGACGTTTGGAGACTGGATGGCACTGCATATGACCCCAAGAATACCATCCCTACAGTCAAGCATGGTGGTGGCAGCATCATGCTGTGGGGCTGATTCTCAGCCAAGGGGCCTGGCCATCTGGTCCGCATCCATGGGAAGATGGATAGCACGGCCTACCTGGAGATTTTGGCCAAGAACTTCCGCTCCTCCATCAAGGATCTTAAGATGGGTCGTCATTTCATCTTCCAACAAGACAACGACCCAAAGCACACAGCCAAGAAAACCAAGGCCTGGTTCAAGAGGGAAAAAATCAAGGTGTTGCAGTGGCCTAGTCAGTCTCCTGACCTTAACCCAATTGAAAACTTGTGGAAGGAGCTCAAGATTAAAGTCCACATGAGACACCCAAAGAACCTAGATAACTTGGAGAAGATCTGCATGGAGGAGTGGGCCAAGATAACTCCAGAGACCTGTGCCAGCCTGATCAGGTCTTATAAAAGACGATTATTAGCTGTAATTGCAAACAAGGGTTATTCCACAAAATATTAAACCTAGGGGTAGAATAATAATTGACCCACACTTTTATGTTGAAAATTTATTAAAATTTAACTGAGCAACATAACTTGTTGGTTTGTAAGATTTATGCATCTGTTAATAAATCCTGCTCTTGTTTGAAGTTTGCATCTTATCAAACCTGCTAAATCTGCAGGGGGTTGAATACTACTTGTAGGCACTGTATATGGTTTGTGTAGAATTGGAGAGAAGTGAAAAAGGCATCAGAAAAATGAGACATTGAGACACATATGGAAGAAGTTATCATGACCCTTCATACCCCAGTGTATAAGATCCGGCCCCTCAATATATAACATCCGGATCTTCGCCCCTGTTAACCATCATCTTGCCATCTGCCTTTATATACGTGATAGAAAGGCCGGTGGTGCAGATCTCACTGATACCAGCGCATCCTATAATAGGAGCCGCCGGGGTAACAGGTTCGTTCATGACATTTCTTCCTCATCATCTGTGAGTGATATTATTGAGGAGTGGAAGGAACCGCAGCAACTCAACCCCAAAGTGGAGACCCGGTAATGTTAGGGAGGGAGCACCGAGTGCTGAGGAGCAGAGGGCAGAAAAGTCACCACCGCTCTGCTGACCCCATAACTGCAGAGTCCAGACCTCATCTGGTAACATCAGCACAAACACTGTACCTGTCAGGAGCTTCATGGCCGAGCAGCTGCAGCCATACATCACCAAGCACAATGCTGAGCCGTACATCACCAAGCACAATGCCGAGCCATACATCACCAAGCACAATGCCGAGCCGTACATCACCAAGCACAATGCCGAGCCATACATCACCAAGCACAATGCCGAGCCGTACATCACCAAGCACAATGCCGAGCCGTACATCACCAAGCACAATGCCGAGCCGTACATCACCAAGCACAATGCCGAGCCGTACATCACCAAGCACAATGCCGAGCCGTACATCACCAAGCACAATGCCGAGCCGTACATCACCAAGCACAATGCCGAGCCGTACACCACCAAGCACAATGCCGAGCCGTACATCACCAAGCACAATGCTGAGCCGCACATCACCAAGCACAATGCCGAGCCACACAACACCAAGCACAATGCCGAGCCGTACATCACCAAGCACAATGCTGAGCCATACATCACCAAGCACAATGCCGAACCGTACATCACCAAGCACAATGCCGAGCCACACAACACCAAGCACAATGCCGAGCCACACAACACCAAGCACAATGCCGAGCCGTACATCACCAAGCACAATGCCGAACCGTACATCACCAAGCACAATGCCGAACCGTACATCACCAAGCACAATGCCGAGCCACACAACACCAAGCACAATACCGAGCCACACAACACCAAGCACAATGCCGAGCCGTACATCACCAAGCACAATGCCGAGCCATACATCACCAAGCACAATGCTGAACCGTACATCACCAAGCACAATGCCGAGCCACACAACACCAAGCACAATGCCGAGCCGTACATCACCAAGCACAATGCTGAGCCATACATCACCAAGCACAATGCCGAACCGTACATCACCAAGCACAATGCCGAGCCACACAACACCAAGCACAATGCCGAGCCACACAACACCAAGCACAATGCCGAGCCGTACATCACCAAGCACAATGCCGAGCCACACATCACCAAGCACAATGCCGAGCCATACATCACCAAGCACAATGCTGAGCCACACATCACCAAGCACAATGCCGAGCCATACATCACCAAGCACAATGCCGAGCCGTACATCACCAAGCACAATGCCGAGCCACACAACACCAAGCACAATGCCGAGCCATACATCACCAAGCACAATGCCGTGCCGTACATCACCAAGCACAATGCCGAGCCGTACATCACCAAGCACAATGCCGAGCCACACAACACCAAGCACAATGCCGAGCCATACATCACCAAGCACAATGCCGAGCCGTACATCACCAAGCACAATGCCGAGCCGTACATCACCAAGCACAATGCCGAGCCGTACATCACCAAGCACAATGCCGAGCCGTACATCACCAAGCACAATGCCGAGCCGTACATCACCAAGCACAATGCCGAGCCGTACACCACCAAGCACAATGCCGAGCCGTACATCACCAAGCACAATGCTGAGCCGCACATCACCAAGCACAATGCCGAGCCACACAACACCAAGCACAATGCCGAGCCGTACATCACCAAGCACAATGCTGAGCCATACATCACCAAGCACAATGCCGAACTGTACATCACCAAGCACAATGCCGAGCCACACAACACCAAGCACAATGCCGAGCCACACAACACCAAGCACAATGCCGAGCCGTACATCACCAAGCACAATGCCGAACCGTACATCACCAAGCACAATGCCGAACCGTACATCACCAAGCACAATGCCGAGCCACACAACACCAAGCACAATACCGAGCCACACAACACCAAGCACAATGCCGAGCCGTACATCACCAAGCACAATGCCGAGCCATACATCACCAAGCACAATGCTGAACCGTACATCACCAAGCACAATGCCGAGCCACACAACACCAAGCACAATGCCGAGCCGTACATCACCAAGCACAATGCTGAGCCATACATCACCAAGCACAATGCCGAACCGTACATCACCAAGCACAATGCCGAGCCACACAACACCAAGCACAATGCCGAGCCACACAACACCAAGCACAATGCCGAGCCGTACATCACCAAGCACAATGCCGAGCCACACATCACCAAGCACAATGCCGAGCCATACATCACCAAGCACAATGCTGAGCCACACATCACCAAGCACAATGCCGAGCCATACATCACCAAGCACAATGCCGAGCCGTACATCACCAAGCACAATGCCGAGCCACACAACACCAAGCACAATGCCGAGCCATACATCACCAAGCACAATGCCGTGCCGTACATCACCAAGCACAATGCCGAGCCGTACATCACCAAGCACAATGCCGAGCCACACAACACCAAGCACAATGCCGAGCCATACATCACCAAGCACAATGCCGAGCCATACATCACCAAGCACAATGCTGAGCCACACATCACCAAGCACAATGCCGAGCCATACATCACCAAGCACAATGCCGAGCCATACAACACCAAGCACAATGCCGAGCCACACAACACCAAGCACAATGCCGAGCCATACATCACCAAGCACAATGCCGTGCCGTACATCACCAAGCACAATGCCGAGCTGTACATCACCAAGCACAATGCCGAGCCGTACATCACCAAGCACAATGCCGAGCCACACATCACCAAGCACAATGCCGAGCCATACATCACCAAGCACAATGCTGAGCCACACAACACCAAGCACAATGCTGAGCCGTACATCACCAAGCACAATGCCGAGCACTACATCACCAAGCACAATGCCGAACCATACATCACCAAGCACAATGCTGAGCCGTACATCACCAAGCACAATGCTGAGCCGTACATCACCAAGCACAATGCCGAACCATACATCACCAAGCACAATGCTGAGCTGTACATCACCAAGCACAATGCCGAACCATACATCACCAAGCACAATGCTGAGCCGTACATCACCAAGCACAATGCTGAGCCGTACATCACCAGGCACAATGCCGAACCATACATCACTAAGCACAATGCTAAGCCATACATCACCAAGCACAATGCCGAGCCGTACATCACCAAGCACAATGCCGAACCGTACATCACCAAGTACAATGCTGAGCTGTACATCACCAAGCACAATGCTGAGCCATACATCATCAAGCCCAATGCCGAGCCGTACATCACCAAGCACAATGCTGAGCCGTACATCACCAAGCACAATGCTGAGCCGTACATCACCAAGCACAATGCTGAGCTGTACATCACCAAGCACAATGCTGAGCCGTACATCACCAAGCACAATGCTGAGCCATACATCACCAAGCACAATGCTAAGCTGCACATCACCAAGCACAATGCTGAGTGTTGGAAGGAGCACTGTAAAGCTGCCTCCACTGAACTCTGGAGGAGAGGTGTTCTGTAGGTAGCAGCAATACATCACCAAGAACAATACCAAGTGTCGGATGGAGCGGTGTAAAGCCATGGAGGGGGGGAACATGATGCTGCACAGAGCCCGGACCCCAGCCCCATCCTGTAATGGAGACTGTGAGCCCAGCCTCGGCCAACATCAGTGTCACATCACAAATGCTCTTCTTGGTCAGAAGAGTGGAA